>NW_024537919.1:0-19847 GCF_016628075.1 Suillus paluster | reverse complement strand
ATTCGGTGCAGCTGAGCGCGCTAGGGATCGTTGCAGGGTTTGAGATAAGTGGAAGACCCGTAAGTTTTGATACACCCCGCCGCGATAATCATCAATGGAGCCGTCCTTTCTTCAGATCGATGTTCATTATTCTCTTCCTCGTGATGACCAAAAGCAAGGTGGCGATCGCGACAAGAATCAGGTTGGTAATATTGCGCTTATCTTACGAATGACAACTGAACTCTTGTGCAGCAATTTCAGGGCAACCCTAATCGTCACACTTAAGGATTCTGTCCAACCTATCGATGATAATGAGAGGTCCGACGTAAATTCCAACAGTTCGGAGACGTTAAATCTGTCACGCCTGTCGGCGATCGTGCTGAGTGTGTTGGATCTCTATCCAATCGCATTGATTACTGATGAGCCTGTGCAGTCAGCGTTATGTTGAATTCTATGATATCAGGGTTAGTGTTGGTGTAAGTTGGGATAACGTAATATTCACCCCCTGCAGGCATGCGACGAAGCGTTCGACCGTCTCCGTCACCAAGGGTTGCAAGATGGAACCATGGACATTGTCTATGCATGGGAAGAGTCTGAAATTTCTGGTCCTCCTACTCAGCGGTATGTGTCGTCACATACACTTATCATTCTTTCTAACATGCTACGGCAGTCGTGAGCAGGGATTCGGCGGTGGGCGGGACTGGGAAGATAGTGGGCGTGGATTTCGAGGCCGAGGTCGAGGCAGGGGCCGCGGTGGCGGAGGCCGAGGTCGCGGCGGCTCTTATGAGGATTGGGACAGGCGTGATGACTTCGGCAGGGATCGTGATCGCGGGCGCTTTGAAGATGATTACAACAGGGGTGGACGCGGTGGCGGCCGGGGTGGTTATGGAGACAGATTTGATTCCCGTGGTTCTCTCTCGAGTGGGCTTGGTTCGGGCTCTGGTTCGTATAATGAGGTGTCGAACGTCCCTCCATATAACCAGCCCCCGCCAGCGATCACCCAGTATAACCAGCCTCCGCCAGCAGCCACTCAGTATAACCAGCCCCCACCAGCAGCCACTCAGTATAACCAGCAGCAGCCTGCAGCCACTCAGTATAACCAGCCCCTGCCAGTAGCCACTCAGTACCACCAGCCCCCACTATCGGTCACTCAAACTGTACGTACTTGATCCTCATCGATGTTCCACTCTGCTGATAGTCCATCAGGGTACAGGGGATCGGTTAGAGCAGGCTCGCAAGGTTCAACAGCTCCTTGCGGCTGAAACAACCCCAGAATAACACCGCACCGCCTCCCACGATGCAACAGGGACCGCCACCACCAGGACCACCTCCCCCGAGCACACTTGGAATGCCCCCTCCACCTCAAAGCCCATACTATGCGCCACTCCCGTTCAGCAGTCCGCGCCGCCCTATCCTCCGCCTGGCCCCAGTGCTAACCCCTATGCTCAGATGCCTTCTCAGACACCCACTCCTCAGCCAGGGCAGATCCACCCTGGAATGCCTGGCTTACCACCAATATCCTTGCATTGTTACAACAGTCACAAGGTCAGCAGGGTCAAGGCACTGCCCCACAGCAGATGCAATCGCAATATGGAATGCCTCCTCCGCTACCTCAGTCCATGCCGCCACCTCAGTCCATGATGTCTCCACCTCCTAGTCTAGCATGCCACCTGGTGCCCCCCAGCCTGGAACTCCGAATTACCAGCACTAATGGCCATACTTGTGAGTCTGTATGACCTCCTTACATGCGCTTATCCTGACTACTTGGCATCAGGCTTCACAGAAAAGGTCCTAACTTGTGAAAATGATAACTTTTTGAACCCTTGCTCGTTTGTTCTTGTGCTTTACTTACTATTTTTTTCTGCGTCATTATTTCTTTCAGCGGTCGACTTTCCTTGTTGCAGTCGTAATATGCCATATAGATACGTGTTATGTCATGTACATGCAGATGATCGTTCCTCAGCGCTCAGTGGGCGTGAAGACGACGAACCCGGCATCACGGGATGCTACCTAGTTATTTGATCCTCTCTACGTGTTCCTGGTCCCTGGCATGTATGACGCTCTAAAGCAGCCGATTCGATGCTAATACATAGTACATACAAGTCTAAACTCAGCGCTACTTGACATCTCCTTCGATGGGTATATTCAAGACATTAGCGTTTCAGAAGACTTGTGCTGACATCTTGAATGCAGGTCCTCGATCGTCGCTCTGTGGGACTACAACTCCCCGCTATCTATTACTGTCATTTATGTGAGGTGCGCATTGGGAACGCAAGTCAATCCCTCTCTATTTCGCAAAGTGACCGATCTCCAGAGCCTCATTCATGCAATATTCAATTCGCAATTGAGAACATACTGACAAGGGACATCTCGGCCGTTTCCAGTGCCTCATCGACCAGCTTCATTACCACCACAATACGACCAACCTGGTGAGTAGAATGTGGTCAACAAATAGTTACTGATTTAAATGGCCATTTAGTACTGCCAGTGATACGTTCTATATATTCACTCTGACCGTAACTTCGGGCCGTTGTTTGCACAACTGTCTCGATCGCGCTCACTTGCGCCCCCGGAACATGCGAGCTGCTCACGAAGAAGTGCAGTCGGATCAGATCACCAAGGTGCAACGTTGTTGATGAAGCCGACGAGATCAATAGGTCTTGGAGCATGAACAGGCACATCCTGTCACCGAACAATTTAGTCACCCCTGCAGTGTCGGAAGTGAGTAACTTCATGCCATTAGAAGATATCTCTTAGGTGCTATCAACGATTTTGACCTCGGTTCTGATTCTCACTACCGTGAACATCTCCGGGTATTTTTTGCTGTTGCCTGGTATGTTTACAAAGGTTTACAAGAGGTTGTTATGGTCTACTTCATCTGATTTAGTGATTGTCTCTCAGCAAGGACAAATATGCTGTGCCACCTTCAATGGCCTTTTCATCTCAGCTAAGTGGTATACTACTGCCATCATGCGCCACTTTCTTGGCTGTCATGGCAAGACCCATCTCGCGTGGTCCGAAGACATTGTCTGATCGTAGTTGGCCCCTTGGCCGTGTTGCTGATGATAATCTTCCGCATCACAAGTCTCATCAACTCGCAGGATAACCTTAATGTCCTAAAATCTGATTACACATGCCAACGAACGAGTATGCTGAATGTTTGAAATACATGACTAGAAAGTACAGCAAACATATCTAGTGATGAAATGAAGCAAACCAATGCATTGTTACCGCTAAGCTCACCCACCTTGCCCCATACCTAGAGTTACAATTACGTAGAGATTAGCTATCACAATTACAAGCCATATCAACCACCCAACCGACGTCATGAGCTTCCCGCTACTGAAGTCAACAAAGTCCTCTGTCTGAAGGATTTCAGGGTCGGTATCTACTGATGTGATTGCAGGCTTTTCTAAGCCAGAACTTGTAACTGCGTGGGCTGGAGTGTTTTTGCGCACTCGCATGATGCGCGACGATGAAGTGAGGTATATCAAGGGAAACGTGACGAATGGGAGGACTATCGACAAGATGACCTGACTTGCGACAAGCAAGGTATTGATACCGTTTCGTCCGACTACGATGGCGACAGCCATAGAAGGTATCAGACCTATCGAGCGCGTCACGAGGCGCCGTACAACAGGCTGTGATATCAGTGAGCAACGACTTTCATTGAAACAAATGATGGAACTAACCGAAACTTTCCAGTTCAGGAATCCTTCAGAGACGCTTTGCCCTGCTACAGTGGCGACGATGGAAGCACTTTGGCCCGCTGCGAGCAAAGCGAGGGCGAACAGTAACGCAGCACCTATGGCCAAGGATTTGACGAGCTTACAGCACCTGAAGGATATGACATACCTGTGCCAATCGAGTTGCTGATGAGAGTGTGGGCATCGAACAAGCTAGCTGGAGATTCAGAGCCATACGCCCCTGATCCATAATAGAAGACGGCACTGGCGAGTATTAGGATACTTCGAAGGAGTTGTTAGCATCAATAGCCTGGTAAGGAATGCTAGAAGCTTACAGGGCATTGATTATGACGGCGAAGCCTAGCAGGCTGGCGACCATATCGAACATGCCGTGGTACATATGGGATTGTACGAACTCTAAGGGATTATTCTCTCTCTGTTCATAAGACTTCGGACGGGCATTCAGCTCTTCTAACTCGACACGAGATACTACGAACAAGGACCGGAAATTTTGCCAGATCGCTCGTCCTAAGCATCGTAGGCGCTCGCGCCTTGATGCGACCCCTGTTGACTCTCTTTCTCGAACCTTGTCGGAAAGCGAGGAGACAGGAGGAAGTGGTTTTTTTGATACCCTGTCTTGGGTTGCGAGATGCGAACCCAAGAATAGACTGTGGGGCATGACAGTAGCACCCAGGATTCCAACGGCTACAACAGGGTTATGTCAACGCTTGTCTCCATTCTTGCATTTTATCACGTACATGTATAAAGAGCACCGCTGGCAAAAAGGGCTTGAGAGGGAACGAATCCATCGAAGGCTTGACCCCAGGCGACACTGATCTTCGTGATAATTATTGTCATGCAGATGAGTACAGCGAGCACCTAGACTCACGTCATCGATACAAAGTCAAGTACGCGAGTGGTTACGAACTTACAAGTGCAGCGATGATCCACTCAAAGAGCTTCACTGGTCTACTGTGAAGAGGGTTACCGAGGGCGAGTATCAATAAGACATCGGCTCCGGTTATCAGAACACCACCCCAGAGTGGAAGTGCTGGAAAGAGAAGACAGAGTGCTATTGCGGAGCCAAGGAGCTCAGCAAGATCGGTACTGACGATGGCTATTTCGGAGAGCGCGTAAAGTGGGTAAAGGACTGCCCATCGCCAAAGTTTCGTATGATGTGGTCGGTCATGAAAGAGAATGCGGCAGTGTGAGGCAAGGTCTGCAACAGACGCGTCAATAGTCACGTAAATCTGCCAGAGAAGCTGACATTTACCAAGGCCAGTGACTACTCCAAGCCGACAGGCAAGAACCTGTGTAATTTTGCGTTAAGTCACTCCGACAGTCACCACTTCGTATATCACAGATCCTCCTCACTTGAAGAAATGCAGCGAACAAGCCTGCCAAAAGAACGACGAAGAGGAGTTTATAACCGTATTGAGATCCTGCCTGAAGATCGACACCCCAATTCCCACTTTGATGCAGCTTCGGATTGAGAATGTAGCTACCATCGGTTGGCAGATGATCACTTACGGGTCAAAGTATGCGACGGAGCACACAACGCCTACGCCTGTATGCTTCTGTGCGTGATGAAATATTCTCCATCCTGCATGATGCAGACGATCTATCCAATGCTTTTCTGGGGACGCAGTGGTTTCGCCCCCGAGTTGAGGGTCCTGATCCGCTTGATTCAGAGAAGTGGTCATCAAGCCAAAGTAATGGACTAGGACACCCTTTGGCACAGGATGATCGAGTCTTTCTAGATGCGCAGCGGTCACGAAAGGTGGATGAAAAGATAGAGTATATATGGCCACTGTATGCGTGGTAAAATCGAAATGGTCGTCGTTAAATTTCACGATTCAACTATTGGCTGCTCAAACGCTTGGGAAACCTCGTGTACTGTAGCGATAGACATCCTCGATGTATTTATTCATAGTTGCGTTGACCTACTGTCAGGCGATAGCACTTATCCCATGTCACGGGCATAAGAGGAACTCCGATGTGAAAGAGATCAGTCTAGAAGTCAGATTCCAAATCATCCACCTCCAGATTGGTGAACTGGTCGACGTCAAGAAGGCAACTTGCATAGGCCTGACCACGTTATTGCTCGTGAGTATGATGAGAGCCTGACATTGTGATCACTGACATCTAATTCTGCTTGGCTCAGAGTCGCCGGTTTAGGTGTGGGGTCCCTTGGAGGGTACGAAACACGCGTTGTGACGGATGGTTGTGGAAGCCTAGTACTGCTAGAGGAACCGCTAGCAGATATACTAGCGATTTGTCGCGATGAAGCTGCGTTCAACTTCGATGGAATTGGCTTAGTCATGTCATACGGGACTAGTTGGTCAGTTACCTTGACTGACTCAGGTATCACCCTCGATATCGTTGACTTGTTTTCCAAGTCACGAGTTAGCTGCACCCAATCCCGCTCCGGCAGCTCTGGTTTGAGAGTGCCATCATTGGCCAATCGGTCGGCGCACTCATTACCTTCGATTCCAACATGACCTCTGACATGCTTGAACCTGACTTTCGGTCCTGCTCTTTCACGGGCATACAGCAATGCCGCCAAGTACCTGATAAGTTCAGCATTCTTAACAGGTTGGCCATTGGCCGTTCGAAAACCGTTTACGCTCCACTTTGGCAACCAGGATTCGAAGCCTGCACAGGATGAGAGGAATTCATCACAGATCAAGGCACCCTACATTGTATGGAATAGCTTGAGTCCGTTTTGATCATGAGTGGTTGCTGGGAGAATGGTGCGGTCTCCAATACCCGAACGATTGCCTGCAAAAGCGGTGGGAGTATGAGCTTAGTATGTTATCGAACAGGAATGCAAAACTCACAATAAGTTCTGCCCTATTATTGGTCTGATCTCCAGGACATCGTTCAGCGATATTTCTGAAGTAATGATAAGTGTCATGTTACGCGAAATGAACGCTCAGGATGAGATTTCTCGCCTGGAATCGTTCCAGCCCCACCACACACCCACACCTGCAACCGAACCAACTTGTCCATTTCCTTTGCATGCACCATCACTATAAACTACATCGTACCCAGGCTCATCTTCGTCGACACTTACAGCAGCCGAAGTGTGGGATGCGCCTGAGTTCGACGATGTTGACGGCACGCTCGTGGAGGCGACCCACGGAGGGCTTTTGATAGCAGGCAATACTGTAGACGAGGACGCTCCCGAAGAGGGCGGCTTGAACGACGACTCTCTGGCGATGAATGCGAGAGCCTCCGTCTCGGTGTTAAGTTTCTTGAAGATAGCACCATGAAAGTTTTTCACTTGGGCCTCGCATTCTTCCCTTGAGGAAGGAAACTGAGTAAAAGACGAGCCTATCGTGCAGTCTACTGACCACGTCGAGTAAATCCCCGGCATATGCCCTTTGCGCACAGCATAATATGCTTTCTTCTGAATCGCTTTAGGCATACCGTTGGTTTGGAAGCTGTTGCAAGACTGGGAGCTGGTAGTAAACGATCTCGGTCTTGCAAGCAGAACGTTGGCTTTTATCGAAGACGACGGGCCAATTGCGCACGATGGATTCGCGATAACCCACGCTCTGAATGGAAAGATCTTAGCCAGGATTGGGGAATTGATTGAACCCAGATTGAACCGTCATCGTGGCTGGAAGCGCGCTGGACGCGTTTTGGTGTTGCACCTAGACTAGGGTTAGGGTTTGTTTTACCTTTTCATATTGCCGATAACTT
The DNA here is from genome assembly GCF_016628075.1 of Suillus paluster. NCBI lineage: Eukaryota > Fungi > Basidiomycota > Agaricomycetes > Boletales > Suillaceae > Suillus > Suillus paluster. The sequence continues at coordinate 12,474 of NW_024537919.1, read as the reverse complement.
GAATGTCCGTGTCAAAAATCACACAAAACTCGCAGGATGAGATATATGAATCTTTGTGCTGATTCTGGTAGGTGATTACTTATACATACTGATATACAGAGCGCGCAGAGCCATTCCGATAATACCCATGAAATGAATGAATATACTGAAACCGTTTGAAGTGCACGACAAGGACGTACGGAACAAAACACCGAGTCATGATGACATGATAATAATGATGAAATGAAGAATCGATATATGAGTTGCACTAAGCTCACCCACCTTGTCCCATTCCCAGAGTTACAAGCACATACACATTAGCTACCACAATCACAAGCCATATCAGGCACCCAAGCGACGTCATGAACTTCCCGCTACTGAAGTCCACGAAGTCCTGTGTCTGAAGCATCTCCGGGTCGGAATCTACTGATTTGATTGCAGGCGGGGAGGAAGCTTCCAAACTGTCGAGTGGATTGATACTCTTACTGCCCGGGGATGGTTTACGCACTCGCATAATGCGCGACGATGAGGTGAGGTATATCAGCGGAAACGTGATGAATGGGAGGACTATCGACAAGATGACCTGACTTGCGACAAGAAAAAAGTTGATGCCGTTTGCTCCAAGGACAATGGCAATAGTCATAGATGGTATCAAACCTAGCAGGCGCGTCACGAGGCGCCGCACAATGGGCTGTCATAAGTGAGCGATGAGTTTCATCGAAACGAAGGATTACGGGTAGAGCTGACCGAAACTTTCCAGTTCAGGAATCCTTCAGAGACGCTTTGCCCTGCTACAGTGGCGATAATAGAAGCACTTTGGCCTGATGCAAGCAGGGCGAGCGCAAATAACAATGCAGCAGCTGTTGTCACAAGATTTGAGAAGATTACAGAACCCGAAGGACGTCATACCTTTACCAATCGTGTTGTTGATGAGAGTGTGCGTATCAAACAAGCTAGCTGAAGATTCAGAGCCATACGCCCCTGATCCATAATAAAAGACGGCACTGGCGAGTATTAGAATCCTTGAAAGAGAGAGTTGTCAGCCTCAGTGGTAGTAAAGAATGCCAGATGATTAGACTTGCAGTGCATTAATGATGACGGCGAAGCCTAGCAGGCTGGTCACGACATCGATCATGCCGTGGTACAAATGTGATTGTACGAACTCCAAGGTATTATTCTCTCTATGTTCATGAGACTTCGGACGGGCACCTAACTCGACACGAGATACTACGAACAAGGACCGGCAATTTCGCCGGATCACCCGTCTAAAGCATAGCAAGGGCTCGCGCCTTGATCCTACCTCTCGCGACTCTCGTTCATGAGCATTATCCGAAAGCTGGGAGACTGGGGCGACTAATTCTTTGGATAACCGATCTTGGGTCGCGAGATGCGAACCCAAGAACAGACTGTGGGGCATCACCGTCGCGCCCAGAATTCCGACGGCTAAAAAACAAAGGTATGTCAGCGGATGTCTGCATTCTTGCATTCCACATACAGACATACATGTATAAAGAGCGCCATTGGCAAAAAGTGCCTGAGAAGGAACGAGTCCATCGAAGGCTTGACCCCAGACGACAGTGACCCTCGCAATAATGATTGCAATGCAGATGAGCACAGCAAACACCTAGATCCCCATTGAAACAAAACGAAGACTGCAAGTGGTTGGGAACTTACAAGTGCAGCGATGATCCATTCGAAAATCCTCACTGGTCTAGCGCGAAGAGGGTTGCCCAGTGCCAGTATCAATAAGACATCGGCTCCGGTTATCAGAACACCAGCCCAGAGTGGAAGAGCTGGAAAAAGAAGACAGAGGGCTATTGCAGAGCCTAGGAGCTCAGTAAGATCGGTACTGACGATGGCTACCTCTGAGAGCACGTAAAGTGGGTAAAGGACTGCCCATCGCCAAAGTTTCGTATGATGTGGTCGACCATGAAAGAGAATGCGACAGTGGGATGCGAGGTCTGCAAAAGATGGGTCAACTGACATGTAGATCTGTTAGGGAAGCTGGATTTACCAAGCCCAGTGACCACACCGAGTCGACATGCAAGAACCTGGGAATTGTGCGTTAAGGCACTCAGCCAACAACTCATACATCCTACTTACTTGAAGAAATGCAGCGAATAAACCTGCCAAAAGAACGACGAAGAGTAGCTTATAGCCGTATTGAGATCCTGCCTGAAGATCGACTCCCCAACTCCCCCTTCGATGTAGCTTCAGATTGAGAACGTGATTGCCATCAAAGATTGACACTTACGGGTCAAAGTATGCAACGGAACACACAATTCCTACGCCTGTATAGTTCTGTGCGTGATGACATACCGCCCATCCTAGATGCTGCAGACGTCCTCTCCAGTGTTTTTCTGGTGACGTGTTTCCACTCCCAATTTGAGGGTCCCGATTCGATTGATTTGGAGAAGTGGTCATTACCTACGAAGCCCTTTGGCGCAAGGTGATCTAGTCTTTTGAACGCATGAGAATATATAGGAAAGGTGTAGGAAAGAAGTATATGTCATGACCATGAATGCGGCAAATTGGAATTGTTTTCGATGCATTTCACCAGCAAGCCATTGGGTGTCCACATGCTTGAGAAGGTAGCACTCTACTTCGCGAGACGTTGAACATGTGCCGCGTTCTAACTATCGCCAATGGCCAATTACGAGCGATAGAACCTGATGGAAGCAATCCGATGTCACGGGCAGAAGAAGACCCGTGGGGTAAGAGAGGTCAGTCTAAGAGATGATTCAGATTGGCGAGTTGGTCGACATCAAGAAAGCGGTTTGTATACGCCTGATCTTGGCCTGATTACGTTATTGCTTGTGAGGATGACGTCTCAGAGCCTGAAATTATGACTTACTGACATGTAAGTAATATACCCTCCTGTCGATAAGTGCACGGGCCTCCGTGCCGGTGGTCTCGGAGCTTCTCGACAGCAACAAGAAAGTGACTTGCGCTTCGAATTCTTTTCGAGTCAGGAAGCTGGGTACAAGACGAGTATTTAATGGCGTGAATTCACGGCGTACATCCTTTACGCACTGCGTAATATCGACTTTCGGCGTTTGGTTGGGTCCCGTTCAACACTAGGAGTGGTGATAAAGCCTGAGAGCATTTCAGCCTTGTGAGCAGGATGGATTTTTATCGAAACCGATCACGGCTCCGACTGTGTTCACCATAGCGCGCGTCGTGAATGAAGGTAAGTTACTTACTCAGGATTGCAGAATTTGATGTTCGTATAGAAGGAACGACTATGCCTAGCTAAGGTTAGGGTTTGCTTCCTCTTCTACGAATCTTTCCATCGTACACTGACCTACATACTACATAAACCGTCAAGTAGCTAACTGAACATCTCTTCCCGACTCCAGAAACTCACAAAATTTTCAATAAGAGCGCAGATAGTCGCGTTTGAAGCTAAATACGATTACGATATCTCGTACTTTGTTTCAATCTAGGTTGCGGGACGCTGCCCTGAATCCAACCTTAATTCCTTCATCGCTATTCGAGGTCCCAATGCTGGTGGAGAAGACATCCCTGTTCTGATAGGATAGTAAGTTGTCCTCAAGGTACAACGAAGCTCAACGAACTAATTCATTACCGATATCTTACAGTGTTCTGACCACCTAGCACCAGCTTAGTACAAGCTTAGTCGGTCGAATCATAAGGACTTGCCAAATCCTGGGTCGCGTCTTGATTTTCTCCATTCCAGAGTGCCGGAAAGAGAAGAAAGCCATGTCACTTCATTGCTCCCCTGTAGTGTGCTAACATCCCGCTCGTGCTACTTGCTAAGCGGGAGTTTTGTACTGGATGTGTCTATTCCTTTGTGCCGCGATAGGCAGTTTTCCCGCCATACCCTCCCATACCGGATCACATGCACTGTCTGAGAGTCTGGGAGCAACCGATTGCAACCGACCTGCTGGTATCTTCCGAATGGGGACAATACCATAGCCTATTACGGTTGCTGCCTTGTACTCTTACGTCTATCCAGGTATGGGTCTCCTTTTCTTTCAACATCCCTCCTTTGGTATATAATAGCTATGTATGAGTTCCTATTTCCATCAGCACGACCAGTTTGGTCCAATAGCCTTCGCAACCCCTGCAAGAAGTCGTTCTTCTGCTACTCCAGCAACTATTGTTCGACGTATACGTCTCTGAACGACCAAGGCTCTACCATCTGCACACCGTAACATTTTCACAGAACAGTTCTAGCGGGCATAACCATCCGCTTACGAGCGTCCTCACGAGCAGACCAATCATCATATTTGTCTTTGCGCGCAGCACATCCTCTAATATCACATCACATCACATCACATCATCACTAATTCACGCATATAATGTCTCACTACAACAACTACACTTCTCCCCCGAGATCCCCCACCTTCGGTTTCTTCCCCACTGCACCCTCTGCCCCGCATGCGTTCCCCGCTATGCATGGGAATCCGCGTGATTCGCACGCCATGTACTCGGCGTTGAGCTCATCCATGGGCTTCCAATCGGGCAGCCAGCGCAGACAGAGCGGCGGCGGGAGCTCAAACCCATTGACGAAGCTCTACAGGAAGTAATCCTGCGTCCATCATCCTGATCGCCAACTGTATACATCACGACGTGTCACATGTAGCCAAACCCATTGTATCGATAGCACTGGAGGACTGAAGCGGAGCGGTTATTGTTTTGTGGATAGGGAGACGAGGACGTGGGAGGTGGAGCGCACCAAAACACATGATGAATGAGGGGTGCAGGACATCTTATTCACGACTTCGTTCGATTACATACTCACTTCTCCTCCAAACACCTGTGTCCATACTAGAACGCACCTACTGTATTATTTCTATTGTTTCATGCTATGCATTTCGCCCTCATCATTCTAAAGTTGACAGGAATTATGGCATCGATGGAGATAATTGTGCAGGACAAATGTACATACTACAATTGATGTGTACGCCAAACAATATCGAAATTAAAAAGCAACATTTGAAGATATTACAAGGTCGAATCTTGAAATACTAATGCATCAAGTTCGAAAGCATCAAGTGCGCAGTCCGGGTCCTCCAACATGGCAAGTTCGAAAGAAAACTTCATACCCTTCACCCAGATCATCCCATACAATCTTACCTGATCCTTTGAACTTCCTGTGTCGTGCGTAGATCAGAGGCTGGGGTGATGACTAAATTATGCCTTACCGTCGTCATCGCTCTCCTCCGCTGTAGCATCGTCGAAAACTTTGCACCGCTTCGGAAACTTGTCTTCGGGTGGGGTCTGTGGAAGAAAAGGGAACTCTTGCTACCTTCCTTATACAAGGTCAGCGAGGACCGCGGCATTTTCCTCTGGGGCGAGGTTGTCAAAACTGGACATATCAGTGTAAAGCACTTACGTGTGATAAAGCGCCTCGACTTGTCTGCAGCAAGGAGCACCAGATGGCTGATGCACCGGTATTTTCTCATCTTAGAACACGGCCCAAATCTCTCCTTGGTTCCCAGTGAGAGCAACTTCTGCACTCATACCCTTGATGTGCTCGGGAGTTGGGACCATCCGCGAAGGTTGCGTGCACCACCTGAGCCTCTTCATGTACTAGCACGGCCTTTATATGAAATGTCAGAAAGCTAAAAAAAATTAAGGATGCAGTTATTCCAGGGGAGATATTATAAGGAAAAACAGACTGGAGTCTTCGAAGCTCATCGGTGGAGATTGTTCCTCCAATTGATGTTTTCGCGACACTTCCCCTATGGAACCTGGACTAGTACAACGAACTTGGTATACGGTGAGGTGCAACCTGGCTGATACGAATTCACCGCTCGCCTGGATGGAACTCGCATCAGCCAAGCTCTTTTCATCTTGCTGCTAATGTCACTGCATCATGTGTGCGTACTAAACCAGAAGCCGGCAACTTAAGCGGCATTTTGAATACCGGACCGGCAAACGCCGTCAACGGGTCAAAGCAGAGCAGATCGCTTGGCAGAACTTCAAGTAGTACTCGTTAGTGACTTCGACGCCTATTACAATCATGGCACCTTCAAGAGCACCGATATCACAAGAAACTAATGTTAACAACGTATTCGCGTTATCCTTACTTTCCGAGTACACTCACACACTCGACTCCCTCCCACTTGACCTCTCTCGCAACTTCGCAGACCTCCGCGAGCTGGACGCAGTTTTATCGTCGTCCATGACATCCATCACCGCAAAAATACAAAACCTAACTCAGATGATTGAAGATGGCACGATGGGAAAGCAGGAACGTCTTTTCTTGCTCACAGATATCGCAGAGGAGGCTGCGCGTTTGAAACTTGGCGGCGAAGACAAGATTCGTGTAGCGTGTCAAGCCGCTGACAACCTCAAAAGCCATACATCCCATATGAAAACTCTCCTCACTCTCTTGCCATCATTCGATGTGGCCGCCTTGAACCGCAAGACAACCTACCCCCATGTTGCCGTTCGGTCATACATGCCAACCATAGAGAACTCGCGTCGCAGAAGAGGCAACTACGGATCGATCATGACTACTGCGCATGATTCCAGCCCTTCTAAACGGAAACGGGCCACGAGAGAAGATGACTTGGACGTCGGAGGCGGGAAGTCGCCACGCAAGGAGAGGATTGGGGATGGTACTATGCAGCGAGCTCGAAATGGTGCTCGTTCACGAAAGTGAGTCATTTTTCACGGTATACATTCATCATGTTAACATGCTACCTCAGACAAGAACGTGCTGTCTCTCCCACAGAATCTGTCCTCTCCGTCATCTCGCACACTGTAGCACCAGTGTCACAAGCCTATGCTGGAAGCTCACGAGCTGGTGTCTCATCAAGTCGCGTCACTAACCCATCGAATAGGCGTTCTAAGCCAAATATCAACACCTATGACGAGCCGCATCTCAACGGATCTGTCAATGGCCGACGCGACATCTTCCCCGCACCCCCTTCATCATCAGTCTCTCACCCTTCTTTACCTATACCTTATGGGTCGAACGGATTACATCCCTATGATTTACCTGGTGCTCACACGCTGGCCAATGATTGGGGAGGACTTCCGCATGGGCAACTAGAAGGTCCAGGCATGCCCGTGGCACGGAACACACACTCCGGGCTATCGATCAGTGCTGCCCCCGTCATAACCCCTAGCCTGCCGCTCATATCTCCTAGTGAAACCCAAGCTCCTAATGCCGCGGGAGACACGGCTACCGAAGTTGGCGAAGGTGATGGAGAAGGGGATGATAGGACCTACTGCTTCTGTGAGGGTATAAGCTATGGAGAAATGATTGCATGTGACGATGTGAATTGCGAGAGAGAATGGGCACGTCACGTTTCTCTTTGTCCTGATACGGTGTATTCACGAACTTTGCAGTTCCATCTTGCATGCATCGGACTTACAGTGCCTCCAGATGGAACGTGGTTCTGCGAAGCTTGCAGGCAGAAGAAGAATGCGAAACGTGGAGCAAGGGGTAACAAAAAGCGTTCGGGCGGAGGTGGTGGTACGCGGTCGGGAGCCAGAGCTGCTAACAACGGATAGTATCTTTTGGTTTGTTCTTCTACCAGTGATCTATCACCTCACCCCTGGCATGTTCATTTACGATTGCTGTCTATAATTAGCTCCGGGATCGAACAACTTAACGCAACTCAGGGACCCAGATAAGGAGGTGACGCGGTGAACCATCATTTTCTGGCGTCTATGCCTTCCTTTCTAAGCGTTACTTTCTGCACTAGTTGAACAAACTCAGTGATTGTGAAGTCGCGATCGCGACAGTTAAAGGGTATTTCCAGCGTATATCCTAATTTCCCGAGAGATCGCGTCTTTCATCATACAAAGAAACTCGCAAACTGGACGCGTAGTCATCTTACTCAGCTGCTGACAGTTGCGTTGGATGACGAAGCTTTGATAAATCCCGGTGGTCTCGCTATTAGCTGGCTCAGCGGGCGAGCGAGTAGGGGGTAATACCCCAGGTCCGTTATGTTGATACCCGCAGGAAAATTCGTGCAGTTCCCTAATTGGCACTTCGAGGATAATTATAAACACGCTCGCCACGAAGGATATACATTGTATCCCTTCCACTCATCTCAAATTTCTCTAGTCACTAATTCAAACCAGCAACAATGACATCATACGCTATAACAGGTGCAGCTCGGGGAATTGGCGTAGGTGCCTGTCTCTTTGCCGTGTATCCACATCTCTGACGACTTTGATTTGACCAGTTTGAATTTGTTAATCAACTCTCCGCTGATTCTGGGAACACCGTGTTCGCCATTGTACGCAGTAAGGCCACTGCGACCAAGCTTGCGGGTCTAGGAAGGCCCAATGTTTACATCATCGAGGCCGATATCACAAACACCGACGCCCTGCGTGTGGGTATTTGACAGTGACCATTTCGGATAGGGGCTGAATTGATGTCGTGTGTAGCTCGCTGCTGCAGAAATTGCTGCGGTCACAGGCAACTCGCTTGATTACTTGATCAACAACGCTGCTTTCGTGGAGCCAGAAAGAGATGGATTGACTCTCGATTCATAGTAAGATTACCTGCTTTGCGTTCTCGATATGGCACTGAGTCGCGATTAGCTCCTCAGAAGAGTTGCTCACCAAGGATCTCCTTGATTCGGTATGCAGCCTAAGCATTCCTTTACATGTAATGTCAAAAGCTAACGCGCCGTAGTTCAATGTCAATGTCGTCGCCGTCATTCATACCATCAACATCTTCCTCCCCCTGCTCAAGAACGGGAAGGCGAAGACGGTTGTCACGATCAGCACCGGATTGGGAGACCTCGATGCGACACTAGCCTTTGAAAACGCCGCCTCCGCACCGTACTCGATCTCGAAAGCTGCTGTCAACATGGTCAACGCCAAGTATGCTGCCCAATACAAGCCAGAGGGCTTCATCTTCTTGGCGCTTAGTCCAGGACTTGTGGACACTAGTACCAGGGCCCGTATGTTTTCGCAATTATCCTCTGGGTCACCCACAGCTGATGACCGCTCACCTAGCCACTGAAGAGGAGCTCGAAAAAGTCACGGAAATGATTGGAAATTTCAGAAAGGTCTACCCCGATTTCACGGGGCCGATTACACCACAGACCTCTGTCCAAATGCAACTCGAGGTCATCAACCGAATCACGGTCAACGACACAGGCGCATTCATCTCACACAAAGGAAATAAAGAGTGGTTATAGGTTCTATAGACACTCATGCTCGCTGGCAGCTTTATACTACTATAAAATTACTTAAAGCCATTTGCAAATGTAACGGTACTGGCACCTCGATGTACAACAAATGATAACATGGACAACAGAAGGACTTGGTGATATTTTGAAGGCTCGAGTTGTAGTACCGTGAATCCGTGACGTCTCAGATCTCAGCTTCTGAATCTACTACGACATGGGTTGTGACCCGAAGACTTTCAAAAATCAATGACTCCGATAGCTCGGATGATGACGGCAGCGTCCATCTTAAAAAGTAAGTCTTAAAAAGTAAGGGAGAAGGGAGGGGGGGAATGTGGGAGGATTTGGGCATTTTCGCGTAGCCCACATGGTGTCGGCAGTGTCGGTTGTTTCGGTTGCGTCGGTTGCGTCGGTTGTTTGAATCCCTTCTCCCTTGGAGCGCTGAAAAAGGGAATGCCATGTGGTTCTGTCAAGCGGAGTTTGAATTTTGCGCAAACCTTCGTCCGTTAGTATGTAAGGGTTGACTGATTTGGCAGGTGGCTCCAACAACAATGATGTATATGTACTGTAATTGTGTATACATATAAATGTAGCCACAATAGGATAGAAAAAGAACACCAAGCAAATAGAAAAATATGAAAAATGCGAAAATGCGAAAATGTGAAAGTGTGAAAATGCAAAAATGCAAAAATATAAAGATGGGAAAAATGGGCAATGGGTAAACATGGGAATGGGAAGATAGAGAATGGAGAAATGGGGTGAATAGGGAGATGGGAGGATGGGAGGATGACAGGGGGACGGGAGGACAATGAGAGGATGAGAGGATAAGAGGACAAGACTACAGGAGGACAAGATGATGGGAGGATAATGGGAGGACAATAGGAGGATGGGAGATGGGAGGACATGACAATGGGACACAGGACAATGGGACAATGGGACACGGGACACGGGACACGGGACACGGGACACGGGACATGGGACATGGGACAACAGGACAACAGGACAACGGGACACGGGACAACAGGACAAACAACAGGACAACAGGACAGTGGGACAGTGGGACACAGAACCATGGGACATGGGACACAGGACATGGGAGATAGGAAATCAGATAATTGGGAGGAAGTGTATGAGTCAATAGCATGACACAAACAGTTTGACTGAAGGTTACCTGGGACACTGGCTTGCATCCTGCTGGCCGAGGCACGAGGCCACGGGATTGCAAGCCTGTGTCCCAGGTAACCTTCAGTCAAACTGTTTGTGCAACATCCCATAGCTAAAACAAAACTATATAATATTTTTTAAATGTAAGATGTAAGAATTTATTTATTTCACAAAATTAAATAATATGTAGACACAGTGAGGCAAGGCACCTTTGGTGCCTCCAGCAGAGCATGAAATGCTCTGCTTGCTTCCTGTGCCGAAGGCACAACGGGCTTGGACTCGTCATAGTATTATGGGAGACCGGTTTTGTGGCTGTGTGTGGGAGACACGTATTTCGCTAAGGCCACATGGGAACGCTTAGCTCGCTTAAACCTCGATTTAGAAATTTCGCATGGTTCTGTCAATCGGAGTTTCAATTTCAAAAAACCGTTCTCCCTTACTATACGACCTCACTGTCCAAAATTGGTTAAGCCACAACAAGGGGAGGAACACCAAGCAAATAGAAAAATGTGAAAACAACAATGATGTATATATGTACTGTAATTCTGTATACATAAAAATGCGAAAATATAAAGATAGGAAAAATGGGCAATGGGTAAACATGGGAATGGGAAGGTGGAGAATGGAGAAATGGGAGGAGGAGGACGGGAGGATGGGAGAATGGGAGAACAGGAGAACGGGAGAACAGGAGATAGGAAAGCAGAAAATAGGACAGAGGACACGGGAGAATTTTTTGGGAAGGGCAAGAGTCAACAGCAAGACACAAACAGTGAGACTGAAGTTTACCTGGGACACTGGCTTGCAATCCCGTGGCCTCGTACCTCGGCCAGCGGGATGCAAGCCAGTGTCCCAGGTAAACTTCAGTCTCACTGTTTGTGTCTTGCTGTTGACTCTTGCCCTTCCCAAAAAATTCTCCCGTGTCCTCTGTCCTCAGAACTAAAATAAAAGTATATAGTATTTTGTAAATGTAATATGTAGACATGTGCCGAAGGCACAACGGGTGTGGGCTAGTCGTGTCGAACAGCACACACGTTGATCAAACTTAGCGACACTTGCAAAGACCTTAGCAAACGTTCACGTGGTTTTTGATATTCCAAAAAAGGCTTATACATCACGTTATCCTGAGAATCCGCTCTTCATCCAAATTCAAAACTAGTCTTACCAGTCTAAATGCAGGTTGTAAATATCGTCAACCACCATGCACGATATAGCGTGCTCCAGCCTTCCTCTTCGATAATCCTCTTCGCACAATCAACGAAGCCAACATATGGCTCCCTCTCGGTTCTCAGGCTACATTTGTGAAACGTTAACTCAGGGAACTCGAAGCAAAAAGATGATGTTACATACTTAATGACATCCTCATCAGCACCGGCGTACTCCATTGCTTCCTCGGTGCCGCCCTCCTGTGAGATGGAGTTGAATTCAGAAGCTGCATGGTTGCGTTGAATAGAAAGTCTGATGGCAATGACTTCCAAAGGGGTGAGAATGACTCCTGTGCTCAGAAGCGTGATGGCCAAGAAAATGGCCTTGATGAGAGAAAGATATCGGATGCTAAAGTGTGGATTGGCGAGTTCTGGGAGAACGAGCTGCCGGATGGACCGCAGACCGAGAACGTAGGCGATGTGCGCAGCTTTGGCGACAAGGAAACCAGGAGTGAGATAGAGAGTCCAAGGTTTCTGGCGCTCAGTGGGTGTCAGCAGAACACGGAGTGAGTGAATTGCGTTCCAGTACGGCAGCTTATGAGGTGTGGTCATTGCACTAAACCGAGTTCATAAACTGAGTGCAAAGGTCATCAGACGAAATAAAATAAACCAACCGGTTCGTGATGACTACCAGCGGAAGAGATACAAGCATGGCAAAATATTGTAGATCAGCGTGTCGACGTATGATGCTACGTGGAGAAGATTACTGTTGCTCAAAAAATCATCAAGAAGAAGAAGCTGAAGCTGAGACTCTGTGACAGCAACAAGGGCACTGGGCGACACATGTCAGATGTCGCATGATGGTATGATTATTATTTGGAACATACTCAATCCTTGTAATAGTCCTGACCAACCCTGAGAATGTTGCACAGTCAGAGCGATGATCATCTGAAATGATGCGGGAATGCCTACCTCGAGTTTGGTGAACCCTTCTCAGCATCGCAAAGAAGGATGAGATGACTGGGCCAGTACGGGGGCTGCACATCGCCCTCAGACTCAGA
>NW_024537918.1:0-19878 GCF_016628075.1 Suillus paluster | reverse complement strand
ATCACTAGGTCTTGAGTGGTAGGAGAATGAGAAAGGAAAATGCAGGAGAAACCCAGGGTCCCTCCGAGCTGATCAAATCAAAGTTGATTGGTTGTAAACTACAACTGAAAAAGATCAGAACTGTTCAGCAGCCCCAGTTCTCGAAAGGTTCTTGACTTAAGTTACTACATGTTAATCAGGGCACGATCAGTGAATTCAGGTAGTTCATTGAAAAAAAAACATGGCATAGTGATACAGTGACCATCGAAGTCTTGGTGAGCCTCAACATCCTCGGCGCGCTGGCCCTTGGCCTGGGAGTATAACAGCTCCTCCACAGTCACTCAGGACACTTGATGCTGCATGCTTTGCTGCACTGTTTTCTAAAAACACTTAGAAGCAATGCAGAATCAAAAGGCAGCCACAATGGTTTCCAAAGAGAACTCACCCTGTCTCACCGGGACCCCCTTCAAGCACACCACTGATGCCTAAGCCATCTGCCCCAGACCTTCTCGCTCTCTGCTTTGGTCAACATCTTTAATATCACTGTCAGAAGAATACCAAAGATCATAGGGATAGAAACTGATGCAGTGTCACAAAATGCACTGTTATGATTTTCAATACCAGCAAAAATTCACAGTGCAATTTGCAACCTGCTCTTAACACCTGTACACCATAAGTAACCGTCAATATAAGGTCTAGATCTAAATTGCCACAGGCATAACAACCCCATGTAGTGACCAGTCATATGGTGGGTGGTGAACGACATTTTCACGTCCATCCGCACAACCTCACTGCTAAATGCATCGATTTTCACAGCCTGATGCATCCTGATATATAATCTGTGATATCTGGTGAATATAAAATTAACAACTGTGGCCCAGGGGCATTAGATCTTACTCAATGTAGTGATGAGATGAGGTCGTGGGTTTGAAGTAGTTGGGATGATGGAATGCACCAAACAAATTCAAATCTGATTTGATACTCCAATGGTTTGATTTGCCATGTAAAAAAAGGTGTAATCATACAAGAAACCAACCTCGACCTATATCAAAGCCTGCTCAACATAAGACTCCCTCACCCTAGCACAACTTAACCCCACTGGTGTCTCAAACCAAAACCCCCTTCTTTCTTCTCACCTCATCCCCCTCACTCTTCGCTGTCCTTTACTCAGGTTGACGATCACTCATATTTGCTTCATACCGTCTATAATGCAGCTGTTTGACCCGCTCGGGCTCTCAGCTGCATCAGAGCACAATTCTGACATGCATGTTCTCGCTCATGCTGAATTGGGAGGAACAGAGGTCATATTTGTAGGTGGGGGCAAAGGTGAAGGGCCTTCGTTGAAGGAGCGGAGGTGGAATCAAATGTCCACTTTGGTTAATTTGTCCAAACCTATTTCCCTTTCATATACATTGTGTTCCAAGTTTCATAGTAATCATTTAGAGTGCATAAGCTTCAAATATTCCCATGAAAATTGGAACAAGACGCAAATTTTCCCGCTCTCTGTAGAGTGCCTGATAAGAGTTGAGAGCATCTCACGTACTACACACTGCTGCTAGTTGACACATGTGTGTGCTCCTAGAAAGCAATTGAAGTCATGACGGTTCTTGCATCTGAGTTAGCCACAGGCTTAGCATTATATCATTGAATGCTGATCGATGATCAGGCGTGATCCCAGCACAAACATCTGCATAATGTGGAAGATGTAAAGAAATTCAATATAATACAGGTTTCCAGGAAATATGGGTCCTATATAAATGCGACAAATCGTCGAAATCATCAAAATCATATAAACAATATTGAGGCAAGAAAGAGCTACAAAGCTAGCATGTATGGAACTTGAGCGGATAAAGAGAACCACATTCACAGTATGAGCTCACCTTGCAAAGTAGCCCACATGAGTTTCGATTGAGACCGTGAAGTAGTCTCTGATAATGCCCCCTATAAAACGGCGATCACCAACTGCGATCATTCAAGACCAGGGCCATACTGCTAGAGGACGGGTGTGAGGTAACAGTGAACTTGGTGTGTATGCATGGAGATGGCGTTCATGGCTAGATATACCACCACCTGGCGCTTTTATGACCAAATGAGTATCACATAAATATCTTGATTCCTGAAGAAAGTATTTCAAGGAAAGTAGAGGCCCTCCAAGTTGATCTGAGGTTGTGAAATTGCAATTGCAAAATATCAAAGAATGGTTCGCGATTTCAGCAACCTGACCCCCCGATGCCATTCTCAAGATCATTTTCTTACACGTGGATCAGAGTACATAGTTCTATCAGTAAAATCAGGTAGTTCATTGACCTAACCTGGCAGTGATGTGACCATTGAACACGACAAGCCTGCAGTTTCAATAATTCCCAGTAAGCATCCACTAGGCCTTGCGGTCACAACAGCTCCTCCAAAGTCACTCAAGATACTACTCTCTGTGCCACTTCTCAGTGTCCCAGGAACACTCATGTCCAAAACAAACTGAGAGGCAGCACAGAAAAGGCAGGCATGTTGACTTCCAAGAGGATCAAACAGATAACTCACCTGTCTACCTAGGACCCACTTCTCGGTGCCTATATTTGAATATCAAGTGCACCCACAGCCAAGCGCATTGTTTCGCTGTCTCGTTCTCTCGTTTTGTCATTTGCCAAATAACACATATGTTTCAGTTATTGTCCATGGCTTCTCTTTGTGCGCTCTTATGATACTACCTACCATTGTATACTGAATCTTTTGATTGCCTTGGCCAGCACTATTTCTCATTGTCTTTGGTTTCATGTACTTACAAGATCATTGGATCTATTTAGTCACTCCGTATTTGAGACAATACCTCAGATGTTTACCTTCGTGTGCATGATCTGAGGTAAGATACCTATTTATTACTCACATTCACCTATACTTACTTTCCATAGAGTGTCTACTTGATTTAGGCCCATGCAATTGTATTAATCCTTTAGCCTATTCCTGAGTCCGCAGCCTCTTACGGACCTTCTCGCTCTCTGCCTCAGTCAAGCTATCATATCAGAAGGATACCAAAAAAGGTAGGTGTCATATCCCGTACCTCCGGATCCGGAATTCCGGGTCTACTCCATTAAAGTCCGGTCCTCCGTCTTACTATTCCACCTGGCGCTCTGCCTTCATCTCTGCACTCACCCCTAACTCCTTTTAGATTAGCTATTGCTCTGGTTACCAGTTATGTTCTTTCCGCTATGCTTATTGATCCGTCCATTCCTACTTCATTTCCAACTTCACTGCTTTGATCCGCTACACTTAGTAATAGACTTTCCACATGCTTCGTACATAGCCCTTACCTTTGCTGACTGATTTACTTACATGTTACCTACAGTATATAAACCTCTGTAATACTCTGGAACTCCTCAGTTCAAATATCATCTTAGTTCTGCTCATTCCTGCAATCTCTGGACTTGAGTCTCATCTCTTGTCCACCTCCGAGTCTTAGGGGTTAAACCTTAGGACTACTTCTCTGGCTCTACCTTAGGGTAGTCTAACCTCTGTTCAGTTTCTACTCCGGACTTCCGTAGTAGCCTTACTCCGTCCCAGTATAAACCTTCTGGAGTTCCGCCGAACTCCACCGACACTAAGTCCTCCGGAACTCCCCGGACTTCTGTCGGACTTCCCCTCTGTCCCCCGGAAATTAAAGGGCATGTACTCGGGTAAGGGGCACAGCGCACGAGCTGAAGCCGAAGCCCTTTGAGTAACCTCTCCCTTGAGCACAACCTTAACAGTAGGGATAGAATGTGATGCAGCATTGCAAAATGCACTACATGGACTTGATACTGGATTGTCCCTGTGTTGTGTGTTTCGCAACGGTGATATACGGACATGATTAACATCTGTACACCAGTATACACCGTAACTGTCAACACAAAAAAAATGTCAACCGCATGGGTATGGCCAACCCAAGGGATGAAAAAAACCGAGAGGTATTGCGATAGATCAACACTCAACTGGTTGAGGTGTAGGTGAGCAAGGTTGTTGAATGCAGCAGGAATGCTCGGAAATGGGTGTTGGCACCTAGGGCTTGACAAGTGCATTGAGGAACATTGTCATATACCTGATCCGACCACTCTAATATCAATATCCACTCCGCTTTCCAATCACCTCCGCTCCATCCATCCTCCGCTCCGTCCAATCATCGTCCGCATCCACTCCTATGTTTCCGCTCAACCACTCAACCAGTCCCCTTCCATAACATCTCCATTCAACTGGACCTCTTTCCCCTTTTAGATATATACTTTCCCCTTCGGTACATAGACCCTTACTTCCGGATCACCGGTAATTCCTATTACCGCTCGATCACTGATCCGATGTGTACATATTGATATCCACTCTGACTTATGTCTTCACCTGTGTAAGTACTTACGAATTATATCCTTGGTACATAGCTTTACAACATAGTTATCCTGGTCACTGCCTCATACATAGAAGTATATAACATATCATGCACTTAGATATTTTCCTCAGTCTTAATATTACTTGTCTTCTTGCAGTTACCTCTTGTGAGAATTCTCAGTAGGACCTTGCCTCCTCTGGACACAAGTCTCAACTTGTTGTCACCTCCGACCCTCCGCTCCGACTTAGAGCCGTGCTCTAAGTGTTCCCCTTATTCCTCCGCCCCTATCAATATTCCCCTTGTCCCTTTTCCCATCCTCCACCTTCCCTGCTCCTACCAAACACTCCCCCTGCTCCTATCCACCCTCCGCATCACTCCCCGCCTTCTCCGCTCTGCTCCTAGCCAGCCCGCCGCTAGTAGCTCTTACTTCCCGACCCTCAAAGCAGACCTAAGCGGTCCACTCGTCCTATCATCAGACAACGTTGAACCCGCTCCAATTTTGGGGCACGTACTCGGCTAAGGGTGCAGCGCAAGAGCTGAAGCCAAGCCCTGACCCCTCTGCCTCCTGAGCCAGCACGGTACCTAACACACATACAGACTTGGGCTCCATGGAGTATTTGTCGACATAAAAATAAAAACATCTGGATTCTGGACAGTGTGGGGTGGGAGGGAAGCGCAAATTTGCATTAGTACATCTAAAAGCATTAAAATAGATTGAGAAACATTGTCAGCACTTCCAGTTAATGCTTCACTAAGCGCTTGGAGGCTCACCAGTATACCGTGACCAGCTTGCAGATTTGATCATTAATTTGGCCAAGGTGGTCCGCTGACAAGGTTCGTCAAAACACGCCATTCTTGCTGCATCTTAATTCTCTGAGCAACTTTGTCTCTTGCAACTTGTCAATATCTCTTGTTGTTGTCAAGAAACAAATTGAAAGTTGGTTTTATGATGGTGGCGTGCACAAACAGCAACAACTTTCGACTCTCAGTGTTGACATTGACGTTGGGCACTGAGCGCTAAGTAGTAATTTTCTCTTGCTATCCTGTCTCAGAGGTACAAAATAAGTCTCTGCTATATGTATCAACTTCTTTCATGCCTGGATGCTCCAAGGACATTGAGTCATCAGTAAACCAGTGAGACTCAGATATTAGTAGATTTTGTAATATTTTGTAAGCCCAATGCTTCTTTCCTGTATATTACAATACAAAGTAATATATAGCAATCTAAAGCAATATAATCACACCAATTCACGCTCAGTTCAGACCTATATATTGCTTTACATTACTTTATATTGTTTTACAATGTCATGTATAGGAAAGAGCATTTCGGCATACAAAATATGAGAATATCGGTGGCTCACTGTTTTACTGATGGAAGCTAGAAGATTCGAGTCCTCCCCTAGAACTCGCATTGACTCTCATGACCTACTACTCCCACAAGTGCCATTTCTGGATCTTGAGCTTTCGCAATTCGACAACAATGATTTTCCATATATACCAGTATCACTAATGGGGTCATGATAAACCCCAGCAGCTCAGTGCAGACAAAAAATGCATCCATGATGCCCAGTAAACAGCACCTATAACGGGAGGAGTCATGGTATCATTGAGGCTTTCTATGATCAAGGTTACAACAAGACAATAAAACTGCATCATAAGCACTTCAGTCATGTTATATGTATTCAATTGTTTAAGATTTCCTCTTTCCAAGATCTCCATTGCTCGAGCGACAGTAATTTTTGTTCAGAAGCAAGCCCATTAATCAACTCAGCATCACACTACTAGTGGTGTCGTGCCATCAACCATACTGCACCAATGTGAAAGCAGAAACATGACTCACTGTAGTTCACTGTCGTGACACATTACTTATAACAGAAAGCGAAGAAGAACTACTATGCCTGCTAAAGGAAGTACATCACAAGGAAACATTTACTCAGTGGGAACGATTGTGGCGTAAATCCCCAAGATTCGATCATATGCACCAAATCAACCTCAAGCTCCTACAATGCTCCTTTGTAAAGCTCATGGCAGAATTCCCCAAATGACTCACTGGTCTATACATGGCTCTTCACACAGGACATGCCCCACTTAATAAGCATCTTCATCGCATTGGCAAACTAGAGAGCCTGCACTGCCCACACTGCACGAACACCAATGAGACTATACATCACCTCCTAATCACCTGCCTGCATTACCAACATGAATGCCATTCCTTGATATGTGCCCTCAGATGTAAAGCCACGTCTATCCCATTCCTTCTCTCTGACCCCGAAGCCACCCCACACCTTGTCTGCTTCATCAATTCCATGGGAAGAATGAAAGCCACCAGTGAAGTACTCTTACCTTGCATGCCTGCAGACAGATAACTACCTGCTCCTAGCATCTTCAGACTACCATGATACCATGCACTGTAACACTGAACACCCAGCATTATCATCCACCACCTTATCACCATCCCCACCTCCCTCTCCCCCACCCACTTGTCTACACAGAATCACTGTGTGAATGGTTACCCGCAAAACCGACCGACTATAATTTCTACCGACCGCTATGTGGTGCATGAGCGAGTGCGGCTGACCGAGATAGATGATGGGGGACGGAAGTTTCAAGACGAACGTGCGGACGGACATGAGAATAAGATCAGAAGAGAATGGAACACAAAAGACATGGCTTCTGAGTGAGAATTAACTGGATTGCAATAACGGGTGAGCGCTCCTTAAGTACAAAATCGGCTACTAGGTAAATAATGGAGATAATCATCGCTTGGGATGTCCGGGCTACCTCGTGGTTCACTAGAAATGTACGTGGGACATGCGGTCGATCGTCCGTGATATGTATGGGGATATGTGAGAGTAAATCGGTCCGAGCCACTTAAGGCGACGTAATAGGGAGTTTGAAAGGTAAAAGTACTGTATCTGTCAAATAAACCAAAGAAGAATATACTACGCACCAGTGAACAAGGATTTATGGATATGGGGTTCGACTGAGTATCTGTGAGCTAGAAAGGCAAAACATGCGCGCGACCGACCGATGATGCACGTTGATTTGTCGTCGACCAATCCACTTGTGCGAGCGGCTTGAACACGCATGGGTGGGAGTTCGATCGGCAAGGAGTCGGATAGAGCGCGCAGGGTTGGGTGAATATTGCAGTGGATCGGTACATCAAGGGAGTACCATGTTGGTGCCGATCCGCGTCCTACACTGCGTCATCCAAGGCTACCTTCCTGTCTGATCATGGTGCTAGTCAGACTCTGCTCACAGTCGCATTGTGAGCTGCATTGAGACAGAATGTTTGTTAGAAGCTAAGACATGGAACATGCTCAGTGTGTGAGGACAATGACTAGTTATTATTATACCTAAGACACGAAACATGCTGAAGGAAGTATTGTAAGAGATGGTGGGATGACAAGAGACAGAAACAATACCTCAGTGTTTGAAGACAACAACTGAGGTATGAACGAACAAGGCAGTGCATATTATATATGCAAACACATGTGATAATTAGAAAGGGAAATTGTACTATACAATGACGATGCAACACACCCCCACAACATGACAATGTTGAAACTATCGAGAGACAAGAGAGAGACAAGACCAACGACAAAGGAACAACAGATGAGGCAAGCATTTGGTGAAAATATTGGCGACATTCTTGTGAGTAGACAACCATTTTGGCTTGAAGGTCCTGGCATCAGCAAACCAGGGGGTACTTGTACTAGGTTGCACAAGACTGTACAAACTTCACAGGCACACAAGGAAGTCCCCTCTTTACAGTCCTGTTACAAGGTACTACAAGGTATCACAATCTGTACAAGCATTATGACCCATACAAGCATCACAATACAGACAAACAGAACACAGTGTGCAGACAAGACACACTTTGTAGACAAGACATGCTTAGGCAAATGCATGGGTTTGGGGTACAGGTATGGGTCTGGTGTTGGTGTACCCATACCACTACCCGTACCCTTGGCACAGGTTTCATAAGATATGGCCTAGCAACTGTCTGTCAAATAAATTTCAGAGGTACTACACATGTCAATGCAAACTCTAATGTACAATTTGGCAAGGCCTGTCAATATTTTACAAGTCCACACTAGCAAAAATCACCCAACTCTTGCTGTGACCATGTTTGAGTCTAATACTTCCAAGCAAGTACATCAGAAAAACAACAGAATTCTTATTTGCACTTTGCCAACTTAGTCCACCTTTCTCCCATGATCATTCTGGCCAAGGGGATTAAGGTTGTACTAAGTTGACCTTGGAAAAGTTGGTCGTGTTATCACAAGTGCCACCAAGGCAAAAAATCAGATTCAGGTGTGGAAAGGCCAGAAAAGCGATCAAAGTGTTTCAAAGGGGCATCATCATGCATTAAGTATGGACCAATAACTGAAGTAAGTCAAGTAAAAGATAATGCGAGTCTGGCTAATAAGCGATTTCAAATGTGTGATGGTCAGCATATTTGTTTACATAGTAACATTGGAAAAAGTCTTAGGATTGATGAAACTTGAAGTCATGAGAGACAAAGTGTGCGTCATAGACAGGAATTAAATGTGACATGCAAAAGATAGCGTCAACGTGGATGATGGATATATTGGGGGAGTGGTTGTGAGTGAAACCTGGGTGAACAACCCACATGCCGGTGTCTTCATCAGTGGAGTTGCCAACAGTGTTGAACCAACAGGCCACAGTGCAAGGATAAGTAGTCCCTCTGAAAGTAAATGAAAAGAAACAAAGAACACATGCAACATCGAGCCCTTGCATCCCCTCCATGTCTGGATTTGTGTTGACAAATGCACAGTTGTAGTGAGCAGCCTCATTCCACCAAAGAGAGCATGCATGAATGTATTTGGTATGCATCCCACCAATCCCACTAATATCACTGGGTGTGTAGAATCTGAATGACACTGAATTGAAGACAGAAATTCGGCCTTGGTAGCCAGGGAACTAGAACTCGGGGATGTTGGAAAGGTCTCGAGGGTCATCAGGGTGCAGTTGTTTAAAAAGAAATTGATGGAGGTGGTCAGACAAATGAGGTATGTTGAGTTCTGTTGCAAGTGCAGGAATTGTCTTCACCCTTTTTCATTCTAAGAATTTGTAAAGATGAAAAAAAAGATTTTATTGAAAAAAAAAACTGTACAAGGTGTTTAAGCCAACAGTACATGGGCTTGAATGAGCATCAGGCCATTGTCGACTTCGCCGTTCTCATCACCCGGCTCTAACTCATCCTCATTTCTATCCTGTGTGCCATCATTTGGACCAGCATGCACTTTAACCTGAGGTATATTAGTACCTGTAGTACCATGGTTCTCACTGTCAGCATCAATGAAAAGTTGTTCTGTCAAAGGAGGTTAGTTGAGAAATTTCAAATCAGCAAGTAATCAGACATATGAAGCGCTTCCAAGACCATAGACAAAACTGTACCATTCATCATCCCTCGACTTGTGAAATCAGTGTGCATAGCAGTGAGGTTATCCAGCCACTGGTTAGTTCTTAGCATTTGGCCGAGTGCATCAAAGTGACTTAAGCACTGCCAAGGTTCCTTTACTGCCTTGATATGCTTGCTTTCTGTGATTGATGAGCACAGTCCATTTGATGTGCTGAAAAGCTGTATAAGATGGGGGTAATGCAACAGAGAGTGTTGTTGGGGTAAGGAAAAGGTGGCAACAATGGGGGCATCAGCATCACAGGCTTGATTGAAGGCTCCATGATATTGATGGAATCTTGCAAGTGCATCTTCAATTTGCACAAGGGTTGTTTGACTAATGATATTGCAGAACACACAATAACAGAACGCTAACAAAGCATGAAATGCTTGCACAATATCTGCTGGGACATGGCCCTCAATTTCAGGCAAATATACCTGATGTACATCGGTATAAAGATGTAAGAATTAAGTGAAAATGAACCTTCATCAGGGCTTTCGAATCATCACCTGTCCATTGTTTGAAGCCCCACCCCTTGGGGAAACATTGTAAGCCCAAGAAAGATGAGACAGTAGCAATTCTGAGATTGAGTTAGAAATGAGTCTCATAGCAAAAATTACATTACAGCGCACCTTCGGTCAATGTCATCCATGCGACGCTCAGCTTCACATTTCCCATAAGTATCTTCCAGATATTTTTCCACCCAAGTGACGAGATGATCCTTGAAGGCCCCCTTGATGAGCTGATTTATATCAGCACAGGCATTTGTGAAAGGCTAGAGAATGATATACATACTACTAAGTACAGTGGCTCAAAAACTGTCCACATGTTTGTGCTGTTTTCACTATTTACATTATTGTATATGAATGGACAGGTAGACAGGGGATATGCCAGTGGGGTACTCTGTAGTACTCCTTTGGGGCATGAATTTGAGCCCTTGCCCGTGGGAATTTATGGTAATGTGGTGGCACTATAAGCCTTACAAAATGATGACTCATGTGGACAGTTTTTTGACCCTAGATTAAAATTATATAAATCATTAGTTATGACACCATAAAGTCATGCCACTATTAAATAAATTATGAAGTGGTGTCATTATAACATTATTAAACCTATCTCTAAGTATATAATGAAGTGTGTCCCATATATCATAGTCATAATCACCATGAAAACCATCTCCTCTCCTCAAAGGGATAATATCCTTTCTCTGTCTACTACTGGCCTCTCTACTTGTCAAATAGCCTCTAGAACTGGTTTATGTAAGTCTACTGTAGCCAACCTCATCAAAGAATGTCACCCAGACAAGGAAAACTCCAGTGGAGGTCGTCCATCCAAACTCACCTCTACTGATAGGAGGGTCATTATCCAACATATCACCACAGGAAAGGCTGATAATGCTGTCCAAGTCACTCATCATATCAATTCCATCATTCCCACTCCAGTTTTTTCACAAACAGTGAGGAATGTCCTCAAGGAAGCCAATCTTAGGGCTGTAACAAAGAAGAAAAAGCCTCTTCTTTCCATCACTCATAGAAAGAGAAGACTAGCCTTTGCCCTAGCCCATCAAAACTGGACTGTAGAGGACTGGAAGCAGGTCATAAGGTCAGATGAGACTAAAATCAATAGAATTGGGTCAGATGGGAAGGTACATGTGTGGAAAAAGCAGGGGGGCCCTCTTACAGACAGAGAGATTAATGGAACTCTCAAGTTTGGAGGAGGTTCTTTAATGGTATGGGGATGTATGGGGTGGAATGGTGTGGGATTGCTTGCAGAAGTTGAGGGGAGGATGGATGCTGAGCAGTATATGGATATCCTCCATTATCAGCCTTTCCTGTGGTGATATGTTGGATAATGACCCTCCTATCAGTAAAGGTGAGTTTGGATGGACGACCTCCACTGGAGTTTTCCTTGTCTGGGTGACATTCTTTGATGAGGTTGGCTACAGTAGACTTACATAAACCAGTTCTAGAGGCTATTTGACAAGTAGAGAGGCCAGTAGTAGACAGAGAAAGGATATTATCCCTTTGAGGAGAGGAGATGGTTTTCATGGTGATTATGACTATGATATATGGGACACACTTCATTATATACTTAGAGATAGGTTTAATAATGTTATAATGACACCACTTCATAATTTATTTAATAGTGGCATGACTTTATGGTGTCATAACTAATGATTTATATAATTTTAATCTAGGGTCAAAAAACTGTCCACATGAGTCATCATTTTGTAAGGCTTATAGTGCCACCACATTACCATAAATTCCCACGGGCAAGGGCTCAAATTCATGCCCCAAAGGAGTACTACAGAGTACCCCACTGGCATATCCCCTGTCTACCTGTCCATTCATATACAATAATGTAAATAGTGAAAATAGCACAAACATGTGGACAGTTTTTTGAGCCACTGTATAAGCACAACAACAAGAAAATGGACTCACAATGAGATCACTCACAATCCTGTAGTCATCCCATAATTCTCCCAATATCCCTTCCTCAACCAGTGCATCAGTATGTTCCTGGCAGTGGTCCAGTGCCTCATGATCAAGGTCATGGTGATTGTCATATACCATATCTGACCGCTCTGACAATATTGATATCTGCTCCGCTCGACCCTATACCTCTTCCGCTTTTCTGTCACCTCCACTCCATCCACCCTCCACTTGATCCAGTCAGCTTCCACATCCACTCCTGCGGTACCACTCAACTGCCTCATCAGTTACTTTCAT
Source organism: Suillus paluster (assembly GCF_016628075.1). Classification (NCBI taxonomy): domain Eukaryota; kingdom Fungi; phylum Basidiomycota; class Agaricomycetes; order Boletales; family Suillaceae; genus Suillus; species Suillus paluster. The sequence goes on along the minus strand of NW_024537918.1, from coordinate 7,396 downwards.
ATTGTTTCCATTCAACTGGAACATCTTTCCCCATTTAGGTATATACTTTCCCCTTCAACACATAAACCTTGCTTCCCGGATCACCGGTATTTCCTATAACTGCTTGATTACTGATCCATTGTGTACATATTGATATCCATTCCAACTTATGTCTTCACCTGTGGTAATACTTACAAATTGTATACTCAACACATAGCCTCATACTATGGACTACTGATCACTGCCTTCCTACTTAGAAGTATATAAAACATATCATGTACTTAGCTATTGCCCCAGTCTTAATATTACTTGTCTTCCCACAGTCTCTACTAGTGGGAATTCTCCATAGGACTTTGCTCTCCAGACACAAGATTATCTTGTTGTCACCTCTGATCCTCTGCTCCGACTTAGAGCTGTGCTCTAAGTATTCACTCTTACCTCTCTGACCTAATCAACCAATCCCCTTACTCCCCTCCATCTCAACACACTTCCCCCGCTCCACCTGCTCCACTTCTAGTCAGTCCACTACTAGTAGCCTTTACCTCCTGACCTGCAAAGTGGACCAAAGAAGTCTGCCCGTCCTAATGTTGGACATCGTTGGTACTGCCCCAAATTTGAGGCACGTACTCAGCTAAGGGCGCAGTGCAAGAGCTGAAGCCAAGCCCTGACCCCTCCACTTCTCCATCTGAGCATGGTACCTAACAGCAATGTGCTAAACACCTTCATACAAGTCAGCAACTTAGTTCATAATACTTGAGAATAATGCCTCACCTCAGACACCAGCCTCTGATAATGCAAGCTAACAGAACCTGTTCCTCATAGTCTGCAATGTAAGCCCCAAGTCCATATATAACACAGAAAAAATGGCCATTTCCAAAGTGTGCTACTTCAAGTGTGGTCATCCCAGGCTTGAGCATCTGAAGAATTCTGGCAAGTGAAGAATGAAAAAGTTGATGGTGGAATTTTCAGAACCTTGGATCAGCAGCAAATTGGTGTTTGGCTGTGGTAGGAAACACATTAGCCCAAATGAAAAGCATCAAAACAATAGAATTACATACTTTTTGCAATTGCAAGGAATCCTACAATGGTAACTGCATCTCAATGTGCATGACAGACATTATTTCAAACATTACTGATAGAAACATAGAGAGGATAGTATTCATTGTTTCCAGTTCCAACTGAAACAGTAGTCTTATTGCTCCCTAGAATCACCGGCATAAATGTTGCACCAACTGCCTCTGAATATTTTGAAATTTCATCCTGTGCACAATATATCAGTTAATATACTTCAAAATGAGAAGTGATGTATTGCTTGATCCCATGCCCAATCACCTGACATAAAATCCTTCTATTCATGCTCATTATTTGATCATGCGTACTCACAATACGGTCAATAATCGATCTCATCAGCATAGGTTGGATTTGCTAGCATGTTGCAGACAACCTCCCATGGATCTCGGAACCAGACATCAAATGAATTGTTCATCCATGATAGGATATTGACATCAGGTTTCTCACCTGAGTATTGAACCTGGAAATTTTCCCACTTGACCTCTCCAAGAGCTGAGCTGTCAATAGTGCAATATAAGTCCTGATGGTCAGCAAAAGGAGGTTGGTCATTGTGCTTCACAAGCATTGCTGCCCAGAGATTCAGTAAACGGTTGATTTTGTTGGCAGACATCTGATTGTCAATATACAGCAATTCTGCCATTTCAAATTCAACACAATCATGAAAAGGTGTCCAATCATCAGCAGGGTAGTTGACAGGTGGAGGTGGTGGAGTGCCTGGTGGGAGAAACACATCATTCTCATCGCAAGGCCAACCTATAGAGAGGAAAAAATGACATCGTGAAGAAATTACAAAGACACCTTACTCACCATCATGATCCTTATGGCAATTTCAATATAATTGATTGCCTGGTCCATAAAATTGTGTCTCAACATCTGGTGGGGATGATACATGAGGAGCATCAAACTGGCCCACACCACCATAGCCTGGAGGTGAAGGTGGCAGGTGAGCATGGCCTGCATCATTCAGGAGGGGTACAGATGGTGGGCAAGGAGTAGCTAGATGAGCCACTGGTGGTACCACAAATGTGGGATGTGCTGAAAGTTTGTGTCTCGTCCTTCCAGCAGGTGTTTTGAAGTACCACTCACAGTTTGGATAGCTACGAGGAAGCTGCAGGGCATTGTGATCATGTTGTAGTGGCATAAAGCAAACAAAGAGTAGCATGAAGACAAAAAAAAAGATGATATACTGTTGGTGCATTTGATGAGTGATAGAATATGGCAAAGTATTTTGAGGTGCCAGCACAAAGAAGTTTCTGTGAAATTCAAGTGTTTATTTGGTTGACATTTACCAAGTCTTAAATTCATAAAATTTCGACTAACTAACCTGGTTTTCCCCTGTCACTGTTGCAAAGTTCTAACATACTTCTTCTGTCTCACTCAATGGCCATCACTACCTGGGCAAAAAATGTCAATGTGCATCCTGGTCTTTCTGACATCAATGCAAAGAAAAAACAATGTACCAAAGCTGAGAAGGCTGCTGATGACAAACACCACCATGAAGAACTTGAAGCCAAGGAAGCAGCTGCCATACAAGGCATCGAGTGCCTTGCCAAGATCCAAGCCAATATGAAAATATCGCAAGCAAGTGCGGCTGCAAAGAAGCCAAGAGCAGTTAGGCCATGCCCAGTTGCAGTAAAGAAGAAGGAAGGTGGACCAGTGGGTGGGCTTGATACTGAAGGGCAGGCTGATAATTGGTCAGGAGAGGGAGCACTTACCATGAAGATGGAAGGAGGTTATAAAAACATCAAAAATATAGCCAGGGCTTCCAAGCAATCACTGAAGGATGCTAGTTGATGCAGCCCATCTGAATCTGATAAGAGAAAATCATCTTCCGGCACATGCTACAGATGGGAAAGAAAGATCCTTGCCAACAATGTAAGTCCTCCTTTACTTCACCATCATGTTGCTGCTTTCTGAATCGACTCTTTTCTTCCTTAATTTGACTTCAGAGTTTAGGTTGACTGTGAAATCATCATTCAGTGGATGCATCAAGGCCTGGGCTTCAAATGTACCAAATTCTTCAAGTAAACAAGGCTCCCAATCAAACACAGGTTCACAGCTAGCTTCTGTCCTCCCTTCAACCATATTTTCTAGGTCCACAGCAACAACAGCTTCCAAGGCCACTATGGTAATATCTCAGGTCCCTCCAAAACCAACCCCTAATGAAGTTCCTGTGGCTGAAGATGCTCTGGTTGGTGGATTTGATGATGCTGACAAGATTTATGAATCACAGGAACATGATGCTGTATTTCAGGTGTCAACATGGGGAAGGGTGCCACTCAAGGTGTGTCACACTAGTTTTTTTTAAAAGATTTGAATATTCATTTCAACAGTCCATCATTCAGATGATGGACAGTATCAAAGAGAGTCCCCCACCTCCAACACAGCCCAGAAATCCAGCATGCATGGTGCACCTGTGGAGATTGCCCAGTGAAGACTCAGTTTTGCTTGTAGAAGATTCAAAGGTGTATGACATAACCAATGACTCAGTCGATTTTGATATGGATGACTCTTTTACATTGGTAAAGCCTGTTGTCAAGCAAGAACCAAAAGTTAATGTGCAGATCATGGTAGGGCTAGGTGCAAAGAAGGGATCATGCACAACATCCTCAGTATTTATATATATATTTGCTTTGTCTGAAGCTGTATTACTAATGTTCACCTACAGTGGCTCAAAAAACTGTCCACATGTTTGTGCTATTTTCACTATTTACATTATTGTATATGAATGGACAGGTAGATCAAGGTTATGCTAGTGGGGTACTCTGTAGTACTCCCTTGGGGCATGAATTTGAACCCTTGCCCGTGGGAATCCATGGTAATGTGGTGGCACTATAGGCCTTACAAAATGATGACTCATATGGACAGTTTTTTGACCCTAAATTAAAATTATATAAATCATTAGTTATGACACCATAAAGTCATGCCACTATTAAATAAATTATGAAGTTTTGTCATTATGACATTATTAAACCTATTGCTAAGTATATAATGAAGTGTGTCCCATATATCATAGTCATAATCACCATGAAAACCATCTCCTCTCCTCAAAGGGATAATATCCTTTCTCTGTCTACTACTGGCCTCTCTACTCATCAAATAGCCTCTAGAACTGGTGTATGCAAGTCTACTGTAGCTAAGCTCATCAAAGAATGTCACCCAGACAAGGAAAACTCCAGTGGAGGTTGTCCATCTAAACTCACCTCTACTGATAGGAGGGTCATTATCCAACATATCACCACAGGAAAGACTGATAATGCTGTCCAAGTCACTCATCATATCAATTCCATCATCCCTACTCCAGTTTCTTCACAAACAGTGAGGAATGTCCTCAAGGAAGCCAATCTTAGGGCTGTAACAAAGAAGAAAAAGCCTATACTTTCCATCACTCATAGGAAGAGAAGACTAACCTTTGCCCTAGCCCATCAAAACTGGACTGTAGAGGACTGGAAGCAGGTCATATGGTCTGATGAGACTAAAATCAATAGAATTGGGTCAGATGGGAAGGTATATGTGTGGAAAAAGAAGGGGGGCCCTCTTACAGACAGAGAGATTAATGGAACTCTCAAGTTTGAAGGAGGATCTTTAATGGTATGGGGATGTATGGGGTGGAATAGTGTGGGAATGCTTGCAGAAGTTGAGGGGAGGATGGATGCTGAGCAGTATGTGGACATCCTCAACCACCACTTGCTGCCTAGCATGGCAGAATCAGGAATTGATGAAGAAGACATTATTTTTCAACAGGATAATGATCCCAAGCATACATGCAGAAGAGCCAGAGAATGGTTTGAAGAGCACAATATTCACCTCCTTGACTGGCCAGCATAATCCCCTGATGTCAATGTCATTGAAAATCTCTGGGGAGTACTCAAGAAGAAGCTTTTAGCCTATGAACACCCTCCTAAAGGAGTATGGGAGTTATGGGAGAGAGTTACAGTGGAGTGGGGAAAAATTACAGCAGAGGATTGTCAGAAGTTGATTGAAAGTATGCCTAGAAGGATAGAGGCAGGAATTAAGGCCAAGGGAGGTCACACAAAATACTAGAACAGCTAATTATCTGTGTAAAATACTTGGGTCAAAAAACCGTCCACATGAGTCATCATCTTGTAAGACCTATAGTGCCACCACATTACCATGGATTCCCACGGGCAAGGGCTCACATTCACGTCCCAAGGGAGTACTACAGAGTACCCCACTAGCATAACCTTGGTCTACCTGTCCATTCATATACAATAATGTAAATAGTGAAAATAGCACAAACATGCAGACAGTTTTTTGAGCCACTGTATCTATCACTGCCTTTGTACTCCATACCATCTTGTATGCCTTGCTTGCTTTTCAGTGATTTTTTTCTTGCAGTATACCAGTTTTCGCATCATTTTTCCCACTTTCCATCACTTTTCCATACTTCCACATCCACTCATATTTGCATGGCTTTTGACATCCCTCATACTTTGTCAGACTTAATCACACTTTCAGTACACATTTTTACACCTTTATCTCACTTTTATAGACGGCACAGTGCTTTCCAATATGCCATTTCCATTCCTCACAAGTCCAAAAAATGAGTGAGAAAGTCCATATAAGTTGAAAAACAGAGCACAAGTGGTTTTTTTTCAACTTTTAGTTCTGTTCTCTTAATTCCCACTTGGTTTCTCTTGTGGCTCTAATAAGTTATCATTAAGTGACATTAAGAGACCTGGTGTTTTGCTGATGTACCCAAGATCTCTGCCAAAGCTAAAGCTGCACTTGAAGACACATTGAAGAAACGAAAAGCTGATGGACTCAGTGTAGTGTGAAGACACCACTAAAAAAGGCCAAAGCTAGCTGACCCACTGGAGGCACTCTTACTAGCGAGGAGAGGGTACCCAATACAGTTGTTGCAACATTTCCAGCAGGTAACTCTGTGATGGCACCACCACCAGCTACACCAAGTGTCCACACAGAGGAGGAAGGTACCTTGCACGATGGTGTTGAACTTCTGCCAACTGACTCAGAGGCGACAGAAGAAAGTGTGAAGGATGGACTAAGTAAGTTTTTAAACCTAGAACATCACATAAACTCAATGAAAACCAACAGAGCGGCTCATGAAAGACTGGAACTTACCAGGACATGCCTTCTTTGATATGGTTCCCAAGATCATTGAGCAGGGTGGGTGACATGCACATGAATTCAAGTGCCTGGCCAGATGTTCCAAAACCACAGTGAGGTGTTACCTTGATAAAGGTGATGCTCACTCAACCAGAAATATGCACAAACATACACACTTGTGTTGGGGAGATGATATTCTGCAAGCCATCAATCAAGCAAGGGATGCTGATGAGGTCTGGAAAAAGATTGTTGGCAGTGTGCTGCAAAATGGTTCATCATGGCATAATTTGAAAGAAAGGGTAAAGGAAAAGTCACATACTCCCACTGTCAACATACACGCACTGAAACAAAGTATGGCACCTTTGATATTGTCTTGACGAAGATCTGACATGCTTGACAGAGCTGAGATTGTTTGTTGGGTGGTGGGAAGCCTGTGTCCATTCAAAATAGTGCAAGATAGAGGTTTTCAGTCATTAATGAAAACAGGATGACCAGAATATTACTTACCATCCCCGTCAACTGTCTCATAAGATGTTCAACTTGTGTTTGCACAGACTTGTCAGTGCATTGCTAAAATGACAAAGGTAAGCTTCATAACATTACTATTATAATAATTCAGCAACCAACTACACACTTACCAGAAGTACAAAGGGAAATCAACTTCACCACTGATGGTTGGACCTCTCTGAACCATAGGGCCTTTGTAGCCATATTGGCACACCTCAAGTACAATGGAGAACTGCTATGCTTACTGTTAGACATTGTTGAAGTTGTGAAGGTAAAAGTCACTTACTATTGTGGCACCAACATCACAGTAACAGCTGATATTGTAATACTAGTCTCATACCAGTGTAGAGCTTGCCAGCATGTTTCAGAATGTCCTGGAAGAATTTGGAGTAGAACAGAAGGTAAAAGAAAAAAAGAAAACCCCTGAATTGTGACTTACAAGCATATAGACTCTTTGTATCACCTGTAACAATGCATTGAACAATGACACTATGATTGATGAACTTGCTGTAGATCTTTTATAGTTTGGAGGATGAGCAACACATACTCAGTGCTTCTTGCATACTGTCAACCTTGTAGTGAAGGCAGTTATCCATGAGGTTGACATGAAAATGAAAAGAATTCAGGAGATGAAGTTACCACACTGACAGCAGAGGAGATTCGGTTGAAGAAACAACTTGAAGAGCTGAGTTAAAACATTGAAGTTGAAGATTATGCAACAACCACAGACATCTGAGCTGATGATGAT